>NC_136893.1:6480414-6492914 GCF_949152265.1 Phoxinus phoxinus
AAAGCTGCTCTCAGTCTGGTCTGCACCTGTGCATGCGTCTGTCTCTGTGTCCACCGTCTCCATCAGTATGAACCTGCCGCTTCTTCTGCTGTGCGTCCTCCTGGAGCTCCTCGTGGTGAGCTGTAAGTAAAAGATTTACACTTCAATCCTACAGAATCCTTTCAGTGCATTAACAGGGTACAGCGGCATTGTGGATACCTTGAGCAAAGTCAAGTTTTCTACTTTGAAAAGAGACCGTGGATCTTCTTATAATGACGTTTGGGCGACTTGCTGATCATTTTGATTTTTGAAACGTTCATTTTAAAATGCCAATGAAAAATGTACTCTGTCTTTTTATAATTTGAATAAGTTTTATCATTTAAAATATCATAACTAGTACTGGGTGATGATTATTCGCGATTAATCGCATCCAAAATAAAAGTTTGTGTTTACATAATATGTGTGTGTACTGTGTATAATATTTTTTTCTGTATATATAAATACACACACACATGCATGTATATATTTAGGATTTTTTTTATTAATATACATGCAATATTTCTTAAATATATATATATGTGTGTATTTATATATACAACATAATTATAAACAGTACACACACATTTATTATGTAAACACAAACCTTTATTTTGGATGCGATTAATCGTGATCAATCGGTGTCCAGCACTAATTATAACATTTCAAATTAAATTAAATATTAAACGTTGTCAACTATAAATAACTAAATGGATAATTAAATAATTAAATGGATGACATTGCAATCTTTTAGACTCAAGATGTCAACTCACAAATTTAGTCAAATTTAATATTTTAAATATTTGAATAAATAAGTAATAAATAAATAAGTCTCCTTATTCTCAGAAGTTTCTCCAGAAAAAAAAAGACATGATGAGTTTCAGAGTCGGCATTTAAAACATCTCAATATGAAGTTTCTTCAAGGTTTTCTTCTCAACTTCATCCAAAACAAAAAATTTTGAGCTTTATTGTGTTTTAAATGTTACATGAGACAACATTGATGCTTAATAGAAATATAAGTCAAATCTCTATTAAGTCTACTGAGCTACAAAATAATAAAAAAAAGAGATTTTTATGGATCTTTCCAGTGATGGCTTTTAATACTGCGTAGCTTTATTTTTGCATGTCTGGCTGAGGTTTTGTCAGCGCTATGATTTATTAAAGAAATGAAATATGAAGACAAAGTTGAGTTTAGTTTCATTGATGGATGGGCCCTTCATCCTGACAGCCTGCACTGAGTGCATCTTCACTGAAGGAAATCCAAAGCAAATCGTTTTTCATTTCCAACACAAAAAGCCCTAAAATGCTATTATAAAGTTTAGAATGCAAGTAAAAGAATAATTAATCCATCTGATGCTGGAACCCCTGCAAAAACCAGTGCACGCATTATAAAAACATACAAAAGACATTCAAATCCCCAAACATTGAACTTGTCTCAAGCATTGTTTACCGTTTTTCGCTACTTCACGACATAAAACAGCAAACAATGTACGTACATAACCTCTACATGTGCGGGGAATTCAATGCTTTGTGCTCTTTAACGTTTAGGATTTCCTCACGTTGAGAGCTTCATAAAGCCATCACATAAAGGTCACGCTGCTGCCAATCCCTGTGAGCTCCAAGGTCATTCAGTCCAGCGAGTACGTGTTTCACACGGCCAGTCAATGGCTGCTAATATCGTATAGAATTACTTGAACCGCTGCACATACAACTGCCTAATTGTTAGACTGAGATCGATATGCCCAAGGGAAACATAACATACCAGAGATGACTTCTAACATCTCAGACAGCAGGCTTCATTCAAATCAAACACGTCAGGAAAATATAGTCTTCTGTGGACAGATTGAACCATTGTTTACTCCGCATTGTTAAGTATGGACTTATCAACCTTAAGTTACACACTTTCCTTCCGAGACAAAGGTGTAGATTCAGAGCGTCCCTCACGTGCACACGTGTCTGTTGTATGAAAGGAAAATCTAGGCTGATATCACAGAGATTGAAGATGCTGTCAACAAAATCACGTGTCTCCTGGTTTGTCTCACAGGTCAGGATCTGGTACAGCCCCGTATCGTGGGTGGATACGTCCCGGTGCCGTACTCCATCAAGTACATCGTGTCCATTCAGAGCGCTACGGGCCAGCACTTTTGTGGCGGGACCTTAATTAACAAATACTGGGTGCTGACCGCAGCACACTGCAATTTAGGGTAAGACGAGCATCACTGGATACAGGACTAATGAGTTACATACCAGCATTTCAATATGAGATATTTCCATTTGGCGTCACGAATAGAACCATAGCAACAATTTGCCACATTTGGTAGATTGGTACCAAAATATGTTCTAAAAATGATTTGCTAACATTCCAATTAAAGGGGGGGTATAATGCCCTTTTCACAAGATAAGTCTTAAATAAGTATTTGATGTCCCTGGAGTGTATGTGAAGTTTTAGCTGAAAATACCCCACAGATATTTTTATATAGCATGTTAAAGTTGTCACTTTTTGAGGGTGAGCAAAAACGCACCGTTTTGTGTCTGTTACTTTAAATGCAAATGAGCTGCTGCTCCCGGCACAGGGGGCGGAGCTTCAAGAGCTCGTGTCGAAATTTTAAACAAACTTTTTGCCTTTTATGTTCAAACCGGAGTCAGAAAGACCCAAGAAGACGTGTGTGTGTGTGTGTGGGGGGGGGTATTTTAGGGGGTAAAAAATGTTGTGTAGTCCCTACCAGCCGTTTGTTGTAGTCCTTAAAAAGCTATTTTTTTTAAACAAAATATCTCCCTTTGCTTTGAACTTTGAGCTTTGTAACTTTGCAGATGTTGTTTATGCTCAGTTTATGAACGTTAATGTTAATGCCCATTTTATCATTCTTCAAACATTATGGGAATGTTACTTTTGAATGTTCTTTATCTGGGGTGTGTTTCTTATACAACGATGTAACTTGCTGCTTAATAGTGCGATGCATTTAAAATGCAGTTAAATTCAGTTGGATAAAAAGCGGTGTTGGTTTGTGTCTCCAGGGAGGCAAACATGAGAATCGTGGCTGGAGATTATTCTGTGGGATTATATGAGGGGACGGAGCAGTTTCGCAGGCCTCATGTTTTAATACCTCACCCACAGTACAACAAAGCCACCAATAACGCAGACATCATGCTCATTAAGGTGAGGCAGTGAATCAATGCTCCTGTGTTACACTGACTGACTCACTGTGAACCATTGATTCTTTTCATGCATACAAAATGAACAACAATCTGGCATCAATTACATGAAGTGATACATCTCTTAGTCATCAATAATGCAACATTAGTGCATGCATTTGTTTTACACATCTAAAGTTTTATAATTCAAATTCTATACTTTTATATTATATTCATTATACTATAAAGTATATAGTATAATGAATTTAAGTACATAATTTTAATTATAAAACTTTAGATGTGTAAATAAATGCAAACATTTGTATATTAACAGAATAGCATAAATGCTTCAGTTTTAGTATACAAGTAAAAATGGTAATACTTTACGATAAGGTTTCATTTCAAAACATTAGTTGACTACATTTGTTAACGTGAACTAGCATTGAACAACACTTCTACAGCATTTATTAATCTTATTTATTAATCAAAAGTTGTATTTAAGTAAGTGATAATCCATGGCTAGCTGTGCATTAAATGATTTTATACTGTGAACGCTGTTGAACGCTTGAATCTGATTGGTTGAACGCTCTAAGGTCTGTGGTTATTTTCACTTACTTAGATCTATCATTCTTTATGGGATGGGATCACCCAAAAACGAAAATTAGCCCATGATTTACTCACCCTCAAGTCATTCTAGGTGTATATGACATTCTTCTTTCAGACGAATACAATCGTTGTAACATTTAAAAAAAATTCTACCTCTTCCAAGCTTTATAATGGCAGTGAATGGCTGTTTCTGTTTTGAAGTCCATAAAAGTGCATCCATCCATCATAAAAGTGCTCCACACGGCTCCGGGGGTTAAGAAAGGCCTTCTGAAGCGAAGTGGTGCGTTCGTGAAAGAAAAATATCCATATTTAAAACTTTATAAAGTAAAATAACTAGCTTCTGGCCAAACGAAAATACGGATTCCACTTACGCCTAAAGCGCAACTTCTGCAACTTGTGACGTCAGAATCCATATGTTTGTTTGGCTGGAAGCTAGTTATTTAACTTTATAAAGTTTTAAATATGAACATTTTCCTTTATTAACCCCCCTGGAGCCGTGTGGAGCACTTTTATGATTAGCACTTGTAATATAACTCAGATTGTATTCGTCTGAAAAAAGAATGTCATATACACCTAGGATGGGTTGAGGGTGAGTAAATCATGGGCTAATTTTCATTTTTGGGTGATCTATCCCTTTAAATCAGACACAGAGATAAAGTAGTGCATAAGATTCCATTTGAATTTGATTACTGAATGAATGAATTACAGCATTTACTTTAATTAATTATCGAGAGAGAGAGAGAGAGAGAGAGAGAGAGAGAGAGAGAGAGAGAGATACAGTACGTGTGTGAATTACCTGCGTCTGTGCAGCGTCTTTCTCTGTGAGTTAAATGACTTCAAAACCAAAATTTTGTCAAATTATGCAAAAAGTATCTAAATAATATTTAATTAAAGGGTTACTTCACCCCAAAATGAAAATTATCCCATAATTTACTCACCCTCAAGCCATCCCAGTTGTATATGACTTTCCTCTTTCAGCCTTGAAGCCCAAAAAAGTGCATACATCCATCCATCATAAAAGTAATCCATACGACTCCAGAGGGTTAATAAAGGCCTTTTGAAGTGAAATTATGTTTTTTTTGTCAGAAAAAAATCATATTTATAACTTTATAAGCTATAATCACAGACTTCCGGTAACGGCCATACACGAGTCTAGTTCCAGCGGAAGAGTGACCTCTGACCCGACGCATGACGAATGCAGAAGTGCAGAGGATAGAGCAAAACAAAACACCGGTCATGAATTAGAAGTCTAAAACGAGAATTTTAAAGAGAAATGTCGGGTGAGTTTGTTGCCCAGCACTATTAGCTTGAACCGCTAGAGGCGTTTACTCTCACCTAAGCTTACGCTCCTCCTACATCATACGTTATACGCCGGAACGCGACTCTCTTGTGAACGCACAAGCGGATTAGCAAGCTAGTGATTAGTTTATTAAGTTATAATTATGGATATTTTTCTTACAAAAATACATCGCTTCGCTTCACGTATGGATTACGTTTATGATGGATGGATGCACTTTTTTGGGATTAAAAAAACAAGGCACCATTCACTCCCATTATAAAGCTTGGAAGAGCAAGGATATTTTTTAATATATAACTCTGATTGTGTTTGGCTGAAAGAATAATGTCATACACACCTAGGATGGCTTGAGGGTGAGTAAATCATAGGATCATTTAATTTTTGTGTGAACAATCCCTTTACGTTTTAAATATGCTAGCTTTGAAATTAGCCTTAGCAAGAAAAAAAAAGTTAAAATGCCATTTCCATCACATAATGCCATTAAACATTATTTGAGATGTGGTGGAAATGACACCAGTGAAAACATTTACTTATTAAATAATATAATGAACGTGAACAGCATGTTATTGTATGCTTTGTGGATCCTATTAATGATTTCTTTTCCTCACCTGCAGCTGCAGTCTCCCATCTATCTGAACAGCTACGTGTCTCTCGCGCCGCTGCCTCGGCAGGACGCCCAGGTGTCCGTGGGCCGCGTGTGCAGGGTGTCCGGCTGGGGCTTCACCACTCCGACGGGAGGAATCCCTGCAACGCTGCGGACGGTGAAGCTGCCCATAGTGTCCACCGCAGCGTGTAACAGCACAGGCTCTTTTAATGGAAACATCACGGAGAATATGATCTGTGCAGGATACAGCGCAGGAGGGAAAGACGCGTGTAAGGTGAGACAGTTCACAATGCGGATGGCACAGTTATCACACACTGAACTTTGACCTTAAATGCTTTTGGAAATCTGGCATTTATGAATATGTGGTAATACATTTAAAAGGTATTTGGAATAAACCACTAACTATTAGCAACATTTTAATGACTTAGTGGATGTTGACTTTGTTGTCAGGAACAGGGCCATCTTATATTCAGTCATTATTTGGATATCACATTGTTTTTGCCAATTATAAAACTATTTATGAATTTAATTGCACTACTGACTACTCTAACTGACTGGTCTAATTAAAGTTAAAATGTGTTGCTTTTTACTTCAGTTAGAAGATGCAAAAAAACTAAAAAAAACAATCCCATTAAATGAACAGTTTAAAAGTTAAATGGAGCTCATTTAATCAGATAGCAACTTTCTAATAAGCTAGCAATGAAAGTCTTGTGCAATTTAACAAAATATTAAATAAAGCGAAGCTGGACATTTTATCTGATCAGGTATGTGATAAATCTTATTCAGTCAGGTTAGAAATATCTGGTAGAAAATGAAGGTAAAGTCAAAAAATAAAAAAAATAAAAAAATAAGTAAACAAATAATTAAATCAATAAACGTATGCTCACCAAGGCTACACTTATTTGATTCAAAATTTTCAGCATCATTACTCCAGTCACATGATCCTTCAGAAATCATGATAATATGTTGAGTTGATGCTCAAGACACATTTCTTCTTATTATCAATGTTTAAAACAGTTGCTGCTTCATATTTTTGTGGAAACCATGTTGCTTTTTCAGGATTGCATGGAAAGGATAATTGATAAATATAAAGCTTTTATTTGAAATAGAAATCTTTAGTAACATTATACATATCTTTACTGTCATTTTTGATAAATTTAATGCAAGTTATAATATATATATATATATATTTATTTATTTTTATTTATTTTTTACCGGCCCCAAACTTTTGAACGGTAGTGTAAATACATAAATAAACTTTTTTTTGATTGATGTCACAAATCCATATATTTCAATTCCTGATGGATATAATTCAAGTCCCGTCCATTGTTTCTTGCTAAAAAGGAGCAGATTTGCTGGCTTTACAATGTGTCAAGTTCACTCAATGACACTGAAACAACAAGAAATCGAATTAAATTTATAAGGCAGTTCAAAGGCAATACGTGTCTCACATCGCTGTGAGTTTCACCTTCTAGTTCTAGTTTAGCCTCTTTCCCTCTTCTCACACACCATCTGACCTCTCTGTCCAACATCGTATTAATATTCTTGTGTTTTCTGCAGGGGGATTCTGGAGGGCCGCTGGTGTGCGAGGGCCGCGTGTACGGGATCGTCTCCTGGGGAAATGGCTGTGCTGATGCCCAGTACCCTGGCGTCTACACGTCCGTCTCGAGGTTTCGCCAATGGATCGATGGAACTATATTTGGCTTTTATGGAAAGTGCCTCAAGTATTAGACTGCAGTGTTACCCCAGTGCTAATCGAGTTGGAAACAGCCTCGAAACATGCCAACTTGTACATGAATAGTGTTGCTACTTCTATTTGAAAAGTTAGAGAACTTTGTTTTTTTAGACGAGTACACTGCTGTTCTGAAACAGCACATCTGTTCCTCAACGGCTTCTTAGCGGTAGTTTAACTGTTCCTTAAATGTGCCATAATGCTGCTTCTCTGCAAACGTCTTTGAAAACTAAAAATAGGTATATTAAAAAGGAATATTTTCCACAAAAAAAAAATGAATTACAAAAAAAAAAGATTTGGGGAATGATACTTGTGAGAATGATCAATTCAACATTAAAATGAATACAAACAGACTTTCATCTGGACTATAATCAAACCAGTTTCATATTTTAAGACGCAACTTGTGAGTGCCTACAAAATTGTATTGTATTGTGTTGTGTTTAAATTGTAATAATATTTCACAATGACTGTTTTTACTATATTTTTTGATCAAATAAATGCAACCTTTGTGATGATACTTCTTTAAAAATGTACATTAAACATTTTCTTTAAAAATGGTATACAGTGGCATATATATATATATACAGTATACAGTACACACACACACACACAACCACACACACACACACACGCACACTCATATACAGTATATACACACACACACACGAACACACACACATACAGTATATACAGGTGCTGGTCATATAATTAGAATATCATGAAAAAGTTGATTTAATTCAGATATTCCATTCAAAAAGTGTATATTATATTCATTCATTACACACAGACTGATATATTTCAAATGTTTATTTCTTTTAATTGTGATGATTATAACTGACAACTAATGTAAATCCCAAATTCAGTATCTCAGAAAATTTGAATATTACTTAAGACCAATAAAAAAAAAGGATTTTTAGAAATGCTGGCCAACTGAAAAGTATGAACATGAAAAGTATGAGCATGTACGGCACTCAATACTTAGTTGCGGCTCCTTTTGCCTGAATTACTGCAGCAATGCGGCGTGGTGGAGAGTCGGTCAGTCTGTGGCACTGCTCAGGTGTTATGAGCCCAGGTTGTTCTGATAGTGGCCTTCAGCTCTTCTGCTCCACTGTGTGCAGGTGCCAAGTCATGTTGGAAAATGAAATCTGCATCTCCATAAAGTTGGTCAGCAGCAGGAAGCATGAAGTGCTCTAAAACTTCCTGTAGACGGCTGACCTTGGACCTCAGAAAACACAGTGGACCAACACCAGCAGATGACATGGCACCCCAAACCATCACTGACTGTGGAAACTTTACACTCGACTTCAAGCAACGTGGATTCTGTGCCTCTCCTCTCTTCCTCCAGACTCTGGGACCTTGATTTCCAAATGAGATGCAAAATTTGCTCTCATCAGAAAAGAGGACTTTGGTCCACTGTGCTTTATTAAATCCAGAGTCAACGCAGCCGTCTACCAGGACATTTTCAGAGCACTTCAGGCTTCCTTAATTTTCCAGCAGGATTTGCACCTGCCCACACTGCCAAAATAACCAAAACATGGTTCAATCAATGACCATGGTATTACCGTGTAATTACTGTGTGATTTCATGTAATATTCTACTTTTCTGGGATTTTAATTTTGTTGGTTTCATAAGCTGTAAGCCATAATCATCAAAATGATAACAAATAAAGGCTTGAAATATCTCACTTTGCATGTAATGAGTGTCAGGGTTTGGGGTTGAGGAGATGAAGCGAGGACTCAATTGCAGGAGAATGGGTTGTATTAATAATAAAAATAAACAAAAACTACCCCGAGGGGGAAAACAAGACAGACTTAACTAGACTTGACTCAACTTGACTTTGACAGCAGGAAAACACACAGTGTACATATGACAACGAAACAGCACAGGACTGAAAACACAAGGAGATTAAATAGGGAGAACAAACAAAGGAGGTAACGAGGGAGGACAGGTGGAGCAAATAAATCAACAATCAGGTAACAAGAGGGGAGGGGCTAGACAATTAACTGGAGAGCACATGGCACAAAAGAAACATACATGACAAGCCATGTGCTCACACCAAACACGACTAGAACACAAGCACATGGCCAGTAAAACAAATCACAAGCCATGTGCTCACAAAACGAGACAACATGAAAACACACAGCTAGTGTAAAACACAAGCTGCGTGCTACACAGTACAGGACAAGACATGAAAGCACATGAAACAAGGCACACAGACAAGACAACATAGGAGTGTCAGGGCTCTGTCACAAAACCAAGAAATAGACCAGACAGAAGTGACAGAACCCTGACAATGAGTCTATTTAATATATTAGTTTCACCTGTTAAGTTGAATTTTTGAAATAAATCAACTTTTTTATGATATTCTAATTATATGACCAGCATTATATATATATATATATATATATATATATATATATATATATATATATATATATATATATATACAGTCATAGTGTAGCTCAAAAGTTAACACACCCACTACAGGAAATGTGTATAATGTTAACAAAATAAGAAGGATCATAAAAAATGTATGTTATTTTATCTTGTGGACTATGGGTTCTCTGCAAGGGGTGTGTAAACTTTTGAGCAACACACACACACACACACACACACACACACACACACACACACACACACACACACACACACACACACACACACACACACACACAAGGGGGTGTTTAAACTTTTGAGCAACACACACACACACAGTACACTATTAGCAAAACCTTACACTCAAGAGGCAAAACATCAGCCCATATTTGCACAACTATAAGCACATTGTCAACCTCACACTTGTTGCAAAACTCTACACACAGTGATTTGCAAAACACTAAACACACTTAACATACATTACACACAAAAATCTATCATGAAGTCACTTCCTTGCAATACCAAAGCACTGACTGTCAAATTACCGCACCGTCCAACCAATTGGTTCAACACAGTTATCAGGTGTGCAAACACTTGTCTGCTTAATTGTAGACACACCAATCAGATGTATAAGCACTATAAAAAGCAGCAGGTGAGTTCCTCGGTCTTCAAGCACAATGGAAAGAGAAAGAGTAAGACGAGGAGGAGAACAAGGAGGAGGACGAGGAGGAGGACGAGGAGGAGGAGGAGGACGAGGAGGAGGAGGACGAGGAGGAGGACGAGGAGGAGGAGGACGACGAGGAGGAGGACGAGGAGGAGGAGGAGGACGAGGAGGAGGACGAGGACGAGGAGGAGGAGGACGAGGACGAGGACGAGGAGGAGGAGGAGGAGGAGGAGGAGGAGGAAGGGGAGGAAAAGGAATCAACAGAGGAAGAGGAAGAGATGGAGGCCATGCTGGAGGTAGAGGAAGAGGAAGAGGAAGACAAGAAGGTGCTCAAAGAGGACCGAATCTGACAAATGAGATCCGCGCAACACTGGTTGGCCACGTTGTCAACCACGGCCTGACGCTGAGGAAGGCTGGACTGCGAGTACAGCCAAATCTAAGCCGATGCACAGTGGCAAGTGTGATAAGAACATTTCAATTGGAAAATAGGTACTAGATCTACACTGAACTACACAATTTTGCCTGACACTATTCTTCAGAGAGTTTTACGAATGGATGGAGAGGAGATCCAGCATGAGTTCATTTACGTAGATGAGGCTGGGTTCAATCTGACGAGAACACGAAGGAGGGGAAGAAACATCATTGGCCACATGGCTATAGTCAATGTCCCAGGGCAACGTGGGGGTAATATAACACTGTGCAGCCATTACACAGAATGGGGTCCTCCACCGCCATGCCCATGTGGGCCCTTACAACACAGCACTCATACTTACATTCTTGGACCAATTGCACAACGTTAACAGCAGCAAATCAAATCGATCATATGCAGAGTTCATATGCAATACATTGTTGTCTGGGACAATGTGTCTTTCCACCGCTCTGCTCTGGTTCTGAACTGGTTTCAGCAACATCCAGATTTCACCGTCCTATATCTTCCATCATACTCTCCATTCCTCAACACTATAGAAGAGTTTTTCTCGGCATGGCGGTGGAAGGTATATGATCTGAAGGTATGAAGGTATATCATCCAAGCCATGGAGGAGGCCTGTGACCAGATGGAGGTAGCAGACAACATGACAACATTGCAACATTGCTTGCGATGAAATTCTCTGGCCAGATCCAGCTAGGCGAAGAGACAATGTCTAGTTTATTTTATTTACAGTAAACTTACAGTACAATACGTAAAGTGACATTTTGTTACAGTATTATGAATCTCCATGTCAACATTTTGGGCGTGTTGAGAAATAAATGAGTTTCTTCAGTCTGCAACATTGGTCTTGTGTAGTGTTTACATTATATTTGTACTTTGTTGATGGTAGCCTACTCTAATCATAGGGAAGTAGAAGTGCTAAAAGTGTTTTAGGTTTATCACAGCAGAGTGTAACTCGTCCAAACAGAGTATAGTAATGTGAAACGTGTGTGTTTCATATGGTAACAAAGTGTGGTTTTTAAACAGAAGTGTATAGTTTTTACAATAGTGTTTAATTATGCAAAGGATCTGTAGTGTTCTGCTAATTGGGTGTGTGGTTCTGCTAATTATGTGTAGTGTTTTGAAAACACGGGCCCTGTTTTGAAAATCGTGCTTAAGCAATCCAAAAAAACTGTAAGAGATCTCATCTTTGATTTTTTTTCTTCTTCTATTGTCTGGTTCTAATAGTCTACCTGTAGTCTACCTTTAGTGTTCAATCTGTTCCCTATCATCTGTTCTCTTGTTTTGGTGTTCACCTCATGAATGGTTGTGGTTATTCTTCCAGGCATGAAAGTGATTCCAGGAAGGAGTGGCTGAAATCTGGACATAATTAAACTACACCCGATAGGTGGATCAGAGGCCATATCAGCACACCATAAATACTGCACGCCCTACTTTGACAAATCTCCTATTACACAACTAGGGATATGTCCTTCAGTTTAAGGGAGTGTCCTTCATCCAGTGATGGATATGAGGCTCCAGTCTTAAGGATTACATAAGAGACGTCTCTATTGTGAGATCCAAAACTTGAGCACATCACAGCGGACTTTGAAAACCTATCGCATGACATATTCAGCCATAGTCTCGTACAAGGAGCATCTCAAA